>NC_060267.1:104825476-104836536 GCF_021613505.1 Equus quagga | reverse complement strand
GGTCCTTCTAGAGAGGGGTCCTTTTTCTATTGGTCCTTCTAGAGAGGGCGCCTTTTTCTGTTGGTCCACCTCGAGAGGGCGCCTTTTTCTATTGGTCCTTCCAGAGAGGGGTCCTTCTTCATACTGGTTCTCCCAGAAGGGGTGCCCTTTTCTGTTTGTTCTTAGAAGGAGCCTTTTGCTATTGGTCCTCCCAGAAGAGGTACCTTTTTCTATTAGGCACAAAGGCGCCTCCTGTACCAGCAGTGGCCTTGGCTGCAGGCTTGCCAAGATGCTGGGCCCTTGTGAGGGTCAGCCTTGGGGCCGGGGCGGAGGGCAGTGGACTGATCAGCTTCAGGGTCTAGCGGGACACGGTAGTCCACTCTGGGTGACTGACTGCCCCCTCTCCCTCCTCTCCCCCTTCCCCAGGGCGTGTTCATTTTCAGTGCTGTGCAGATGACGCCTCTCACCATGGGAAGCTACGTGTTCCCCAAGTGGGGCCAGGGCGTGGGCTGGCTCATGGCCCTGTCTTCCATGGTCCTCATCCCTGGCTACATGGCCTACATGTTCCTCACCTTAAAGGGCTCCCTGAAGCAGGTAAGGCTCTACTCCACCCTTCAGATTGCTGATCCCTTTTCCCCACTGTGCTGGGAACAGGCCCTACCCTTGTGGAGCCACAGTCTAATTGGGGAGATGGACAAGTCAATAACCAATGATGAGAGAGTGTTAGAAGCGCCATGATTGGGGTAAACCATGGTGATGGGTTACCCTGCTGGGTCAAGGAGGGTTAGGGAAGGCTTCTTGAAAGAAAGGATAGCTGAGCAGTGGCCTAAAGATGAGTCAGAGTTAAAAGTAGAAGCAGAAAGAATGTTCCTAGAAGGGGACAGGAAGCATGTGCAAAGGCCCAGGGGTTTAAACGGCATTTGGTGAACTGAAGAGAGATCAGTGTGGCTGGAGGGTTTAATTGGGGGGTTCAAAGGGGGTGCTAAGAGGTGAGGTTGGGGATGTAAAGAGCTTGGGCCAAATCATGAAGGGCTTTGAAAATCAGCACAAGCACTTTGGACTTTATCCTGAGGGCACTGGGGAGCCATGAAGGGTTTGAAGCAGATGAAGGGTGGGATCAGATGTACTGAGGGCTTTCCCCAGACCTCATTTGTACGCTTGATAAAGAGAGAACATGGTCTTACCCTCAAGGAAAGACACAGCCTGTAGGGCATGCTGCCCCCAGCAGGGGCCCACCGGCACGTTCCAGGTCCACGCCAGCTCTGTGTTAAATTATATTGAGTTCTCAAGTGAAACGGGCAGCTGGAGGGACCCAAGAGCTAGAGACGTGGATGGAGTAAGTGTAGGCTGAGATTTCGCTGAGGAGGGGCGGGGAGTCACAAGATGGGGGCCACAGCTGGGAGGCCCTGGAGCCCACCAAGATGTGCCTTCCAGACCCCTCAGAGCCAGAGGCGGGAGCTCTGTGGTCTGCGGCATAAGGACAACAGGGAGGGGGTTTGTGTGCATCCCCTGGGTCCGCCACCTCCTTTCACAGATGGAGAAACTGAGGCCAAGGGAAGCTCTTACCCATCCCTTGCAGTAAGTTATTAGCAGAGCTGGGGCTCACAGCCCTTTCTTCCAACTCTAGGTCCAGAGCTTTTGTTTTCCATGATCCTCTGCTCAACCTCAAAAGGCAGGCAGGTCTTAGAGTGGCAGATAGGCAAAGGAGTGCATTTGAGGAAGGGAGCACAGCCTGTGCAAAGGCCCAGCGGTGGAAAAGGTGGGCCAGGCATGTCTGAAGGTGGTGCGCTGTCTGAAGGGGCAGGGTTTCAGGGGGTGTGTGTAGAGAAGGTAGTGGGGGATCATCCATTCGGCAAATATGAATTGAACACCTACTATGTGCCAGACAGTACTGTCAGTGCTGGGGACACAGCCATGAACAAAATAGGCAAAAATCCCACCCTCATGGGGCTTACATTCTAGTAGAGGAAGATCAACAATTAAAATAAAAGCATATTAGGTGAGGATGAGTACTATGGGGAAAAATAAAGTAGGAGGAGGTTTAGAGAGTGTGGAGCAAGGCCTTGCTGAGAAGAAAGCACTGGGCAAGACCTAAGGACATAGAGATGGAGCTGTGTAACTATCTGAAAGGAAAGATGTCCCAGACAGAGGGTACAGCAAGTGCAAATGCCCTGAGGCAGGCACATGCTTGGCGTTTGTGAGGATCAGTGGGGAGGCCAGTGCGGCTGGAGTGGAGTGAGAGGGGTAAGGGGAGGACATCAAGGTCTGAGGTGACAGGGGCCAAATGGTGTGGGGCCTTGTAGGACTTTGGTGAAATGGGAGCCGCTGTTGGTCCTGAGAAGTAGAGGGAAGTGATGTGACTTTGGTTTTAACATAACCCCTCCAGCTGCTGCATTGAGAATAGTGAAGGGATGATGGGCAAGAATGAAAGTGGAGGGCAGTGGGGGTTATTGCAATAACCCAAGGAGAGGAGAGATGGCGTGGCCCAGGCAGGAACGTTGCAGGGTATGGAGATGTGGGGACGAGGCCGGCATCTGGTGCCGTCTGAAGGCAGAGCAGACAGGATGGATGTGCAGAGAGGGTGGGGGAATGGGGCGGCCTTTCTCATCCCAACCCCAACTCTCCCCGGTGCCCGCAGCGCATTCAGGTCATGATCCAGCCCAGCGAAGACATTGTTCGTCCAGAGAATGGGCCGGAGCAGCCCCAGGCCAGTGGCTCAGCCAGCAAAGAGGCCTACATCTAGGTGTGGGCACTTACCAACCGCCACTGTCACCCCCCGCCCCGGCTGACCGCGACCACCACTTGACGTCTGAAGATACCATCTATCTCAACCTACCTCGAGTGGCGAGTCCAGACTCCATCACCACGCAGAGAGGGAGGTGGGGGACAGTCACACCCTCCGTGGGCCCCGCCGTGGGCAGATACCCGATGGCTCTGACCCCCGGGCTGGGGACCTTTATAATCCGGGCCCCTTAGCACCAAGCAGGCGGTGTTCGTGACCGCCCAGGTAGATCCTTCTTATCCCACCAGCGAGTGTGACGGGGAGCAGCCGCCCCCTCCTGGCTTTTAGTCGTATTCCTGACTGTTCTCTTACTGCCCAAACCCACGACTGTTATCTTGGACTTTGCGGGAGCTGGCTTTGGTCGGAACGCCGCTCTGTCCGCGTGAAAGGGCGTTGTGTGACAGGGATATCCAGGGAGAGCTCACTCTCCCGGAGCAGGGGCCCGGAGCTCGGTCAGGTTTCGGTTTTCTCCTTCCCGAGGCAGCTTGACAAAACCACCCCCGAGGATGGTCAGTCAGAATTCCCAGGGCAGCTTTCTCCAGCAATCTCCTTTCTCCCTGCCTCGCAGCTGAAGAGCATCTCTGGAGCTCAGCGGCCAGGCCCGCTCCTCGCTGGGCCATTCTGGTTGCACCTGCCGCCACGGCGAGCATTCCAGACTGGCCTGCTCTTCGGAAAACGGCCACGAGCACAATCGATTTTTTTTTATTGCCATTCGGGGGGCCTGAGTGGGCTCCAGGGACGCTCCCTGCTCAGGGCCCCGTCTCTCTTAGGCGGCCCGGCTTTACAGAGCAGAACAGAGGAAATCCAGGTGCACTTGTGTCCTTGAGTCAATGGCATCAGTTATCTTCAGGCCCCCTCTTCAGCTGTCCCCCTCACTGCCACCCCACAAAGCTGCTGCCCTCGCACCTTCTTTGAAACTCCTGAAACTAACGTCCCCCCAGCCCCCTAACTGAGGAGCTCCAGTTAATCCAGAGATGCCCCCCCTCCGCCCCCCATGTGCTTCCGAGATTCAAACTGCTTTGAGGGAGAGTGGTAGATGTCCCTGTCCGGAACTGGGCTCTGTGGTGGCTGGTGGCACATCCAGTGAAGACAGATCTTCCGGGCTCCAGGGCTCCACGTTTCTCGTTGGCCGGGGAGATGGGTCCCATGTAGCCATTGTCTGTTGTGCCCCGTAGCTCCTTAGCTCGTTAGCTCACAAACTGTGTTTTACGACTAACCCTTAAGAACTATGGTAAATAACTGTGACTGTGGGTTTTTTAATCTCTTGTCATTCTCATCCGAAAGTGACCAGCATACCAGCTCTTGCAATAAGTATCACCCTCAGAATATTAAGCACATTATCGTAGAGAAAACAAAAAGTACGCGTCCCCGTGTAAATGCACACTCATGTTCCTTCCTCCTCGCGTGTGGTATCTAGGGTCCCATTCGATATCGTGTAGGAAACCTGGAGGCTGCTCCTGAGCTCATCTGTGAAATAGTCTCCTTGCTCGGGCATCCCGAATGCTGGCCGGGCACACGGGACCAAGATGCACCCGTGTTGTCTCATGGCAGCGTTTAGCTGGGAGGGACCCTTCACTGCCTCGTGGTCCCCCGCATCCTGTGTGAATTCCTCTAGAATAAGGGCAGAAGCCTTCTGACTTTCTCTTTGTTCTTCAGTGTGAAACTAAGACCAAGTCTTTCTGAGACAAATGCAGTGTATTTTGTGTTTGTAAACAAATCGAAGTGAGATGTTGGGCAAGAAATCCCATAACTGATTTCCATGCAAACCTACTTATATAGCACAAGATTACATATCGTACAATACTGTGAGAACTGTGAATATGTGTCACTTTTTTAGTATGTGCCCTGGGGGGGGGAAGATATTGTATTATCATATATGCTTTTTTTTTTGCAATAAGGATTTATTCTCAGATCACCAAGTAAATCTATCTCTATATTAAAAAATATATATGTAATATATACATATTCAAACTATATACAGAGCCTGTTTAAAAAAAACTACAGTATTATTTAGTAAAATTATCTGTTCTATGGACCAAATGTAAAATATTTATAAATGAAAATGCATTTTAAATGTCTATAAATGGTGTCATAACTAGAGCACGGGCATTATGTACGTTTCTAAGAATTTAGAGGAAAAATAATAAAGGTTCTATGATATACAATGTCAGGGCTTCAGTTCTTTGCGGCGGGAGGGGGGGGGGCGGCGCACAGTAGCCTCTTTCATCAGAAAAACAACACATACACACAAACCTTTTTTCCCTATCACAGAGAGAGACAGACAGACAGATGTGGGCTGAAAATCCGGCAAGATGCAGCTGGACTCCCCAAAAGTCTCAGAATGAGTGGATAGAAAATGATTCCGGGCCACGTAAGAGAGGTGTTTTCACTGTTCAAAGAAACTTTAATGTGGTCAACTAAAGAAAGGTCTAAGACTAGGATAATAGAAGCATATTTAGTTAACAAGATTTCTTTCACTCATGATTCATTCCTCAAAATATTAAATCTTTAAATCTTATTGAAGAAAAATGTAAATTCTCCAGAGAAGCTGTAAGGATGGTTCAGCGGACACTCTGAGTCACCAGTGGTTGACATCTTGACTCTTCCTCCATCAAGCTTCAGTCTGGGAAGCAGAACCGCTATGAGTATTTTGGGACGAGGGATTTGTTACGGGAAGAAGCCCTTAGGCAGCTGTGGGAGAAGTCAGGCAGTGAGAGTCTGAGCGAGGGAGCTGGGGAGCAGAGGTCAGGCGCCAAGCAGGGGCGCGGACAAGGTCCATGCACCGTGCACGTGGCGCAGGTCCCCGCACACCGCCGTCCCCAGGCCGCGCACGCGGAGGCCCAGTGCACCCGAGGGGCGGAAGGCCGGGAGCCGGCACGGGGGAGCCCGGCGGGTCCGCGCGCGAGCGGGCAGGGCTCAGGGAGCCCCAGAGGCCGCGTCCGCTGAGCCGGACCTGGCTTCCACCGCAGAGGGAGGCCGCCGTGTTCTAAGAAGCGCCCAGGCCGAGGAGCCCGAGCTCGCCCTCTCTGACTCCAGTTCCCGCCCTGCGGGAGCCAACCGCGTGGCCGGAAAAGGATCGCGGAGGACAGGGAAAGACACGGCCACCGTGCTGCCTTCTCCTCGCTGTCAGCCGGCGGACGGACGGCGGTGAGCGCGATTAAAAGAGGCCGTGACCCTGGAGAGAGGGGCCGTGGAAGGGAGGGAAGGCCTCGTGTTTTAGCGCCTTCGCCCGCACTTTGTTCCTGCTGTGTGAACCAGGGGCTGTGCGTTTCCCTTTTGCGTCGGGACCTGCAGATCCAGCAGCCGGGCTGGGAAGGTCCCGGGAAGCCGCTGCCTCTGCGTCGCCGCCACGCCTGGATGGCTGGTGGATGACCTGCAGCCGCTGCTCTGTGGGCGCGGCCGGGACAGCCGAACGGCAGACCCCTCGCCCACCGCTGCGAGCACGCAGCTCTCCCCCGCCTCCGACCCTGAAGACCCGCACGGAGCAGGGGCTCCTCCTCGCGTCTGCCTCCCAGGTCTGGGGCTGCTGTTGCCTTCGGCCCACTCTCCCCCGAACCTTACTGAGAAGGGGATTCTGGGAAATGTGGTTTTAGCTTCACCAAGGGGACAGGAGGATGCAACCCCCCTCGCTCTCTCTCCCTCACACACACGCGCGCACACACACACTAATGATACGATGATGATGACTTCGCTAAACCGTTTGAGAGTAAGTTGCTGACATTTGGACCCAGCTTCTCTCAAACCATGGGCACACCTCCTCTAAGAGCAAGGACGTCCCCTGACATAACCACAAGACATTTATCACATTCAGGAAATCTGACGCCGTTGCTATACCATCCTCTACAGTCCATATCCAATTTCTCCAGTAATGCGCTTTATAGTGTCGACGAAAATAATCCATAACCAATGTATAAATGAAAATTTGGGAGAGTTTATTCTGAGCTGAAATGTGAGGACCATGGCCCGGGCGGGGCCTTTCTTCCCGAAGGAAGAAAGGGCACCAAGGCAGTGAGGTATACAGAGTGGTTATATACCCCCAAACAGGATGTTTCACAAAGGATTGAAATGTCCCTCCCACAATAGTCACAAGATTGCCCTGTCAGCACAGCGCTTGATGGACACAGCAGGTAGCGGCTCCACTATCTCAGAGGGCGTAGCAGGAGGCAAGTCTATTGTCTCAAGCTGGGTGGTCACAGGTGAGTGCAGCAATCAGTTCCTAGCCTAAGGAAAGATGCTTAATCCTTAAGGAGATGCCAACTGTTGGGAGGGGAAGGGAAGTTGCGCCTTTATCTCAAGGGCCTTTGTTCTTGCCATAGGGAATGTCTAAAGCAGATATGCAATGCATGCTCAACGGCCTCGGTCAGGCCCTTCTGGAGGTCAGGCCCTTTTGGAAAGACAGGGTCAGGCCGAATTAGGTTTACACCAAATGGCTTCCTCATATTCTCCAATATATCCTATTGCTTGCCATTTTTATTTGTCAATAGCAGTTTCTGTCTGATCCAGGATCACACGTTGCATTTTGACGCCAATTGAGGACGCCAGCCCCGGGGGCTGCAGCTGCCCCTCATCACCTCTTTCCCGGCTCCTGCTCCTTCCCTCTCTCCTCTCCTTCCCGGCCCTTCTGCCCTAGACCATAAGCACATGCGGAAGAAAGCAGGTCTGAAATGTGAGCCTCACCACCACAGATGCCCACAGCGCTTTCCTCTGTGGCCCACCGCTCGGAACCCTACGCCAAGGTGCTTCTCCAGACCCCTCCCCACTTTCTCCTCAGCTGCTCGGAGGGAAGATGGGAACAGGAGAGAGGGCTCAGGATTGGGAAGACTCTCCAAGGTCATCTGGTTCTGTTTCAAGTTTGAACTGTTTTTCGGGACTCACTTCTCCACCGGCAGTGTGCGCACAAATCGCCCGGGGGTCTTATCAAAACGCAGATTTTGATTTAATAGGGCTGGGTTTGGCCTGAGTTTCTGCATTTCTAATAAGCTCTCAGGTGTGGCCGCTGGACCTTCACCCACATGTTGCATAGCAAGGATTCAAAAGCCACTCCGCCTCCTCTTAAATACTCACACAAAGTTTACCGCCTCCTTAGGCAACTGACAGAAACTCTAATTCAAATTGTCTTAAGCATAAAAGAGAGTTTGTTGGTTCATAAAAATTTCCAGAGACATCAGCTTCAGGCACAGCTGGATCCAGGTGCTCAAAGGATGGCAGCAGGAATCAGTCTCTCTCCACCTCTCAGCCCTGCTTTCCTCTGCCCAAGCTTCACCCTCAGATGGTCTCTCCTCTTAATGAAGGGTAAGGCAGGCATCCAGCAGCTTCAGGCTTACAACCTACCAGACTGGCAACCACATCATAAAGTGAGTTCTTGGCCCCCAAACTTCTGTTACAGTCCTGGGACTAGGTCTCATTGGGCCAGCCTCGATCACATGCTCATCTCCTAACCGATCAGGTGACTAGGAGGATGGATGGGCTGACTGGCCGGGCCTGGGTCACCTGACCACCTCTTGAGTTGGGGATGGATTGGTTGCATCCAAGCACATGAACTGAGAATCTGGGGAAATGTGGATCCCCAAAGAAGGGGGTGGGTGCTGGGCAGGCCAACGCAACAAGGGCCCACCAGAGAACGGACTCTCTTCAAATAACCTTTCGAAAGACCTGCCTTGACCTGAGTCTCCCGGGGGCACACCCGCCTGCTCCCGTTTCTGGGGCAAGTCCTTTTGCTGCGGACCAACCAGGAGGGCAGAGGGAGAGGACCCGGGCGTCCAAGATGGGTGGAGACAGTCCAGGGCGGGGCTACGGTTGGGGAGGCCCGGAGCTGGGAGTCAGGGACCCTGCCTGCGCTGGTCCAGACTGCCATCATCGCTCAGCTGCGCCACAGCGACAGACTCCCGGCTGGCCTCCCTGCCTTGAGTCTGGCCCCCACGATCCATTCTGCAACAGTAGTCCGAGCACTCTCTTGAAAACATAGCTCAGGTCATGTCATTTCCCTGCTTAACATTCTCCAGTAGCTTCTCCTACCACATTTAGAAAAAATTCCATCTCCCTACTCTGACCTATAATGTTCTCCCGATCTGACTGCCATCTAACTTTCTGACCTCAGTGCATACCACTCACTCCTCATCCACAGCACTTGGCTGTCTCTGTCCCTTGAGTCCTCCAATTTGTTGCTGCCACAGGACCTTTGCACTCATTGTTCCCTGTGCTTGGAACACTGCTCAGGAGGCTGTGGGGTCAGCAAGAAGGCACTGATTCAGCCTGGAAGGACAGGGATGACTTGCTGGGGAGGGAGCCACCCAAGTTGCAAACCAGAGATGAAGGATGAGGAAGATGGTGAGAGGGACAGAGGGGGAGAGAAAGCAAGACCCGGTCCCGGGGCCTTGGAACACAGAGCGTGGGCAGAAATCTCTTGCAGTTCCCTGGGGAGGCCAGCCTGTGCTCTGCCTCAGGTCTGCGCTTCCTCCTCAGGGCTGGTTCCTTCCCCTCATTCAGGCCTCTGCTCCAATGCCACCTCCTCCCGGAGGCCTTCCCTGACCACCCTAGCTAAAATAACACCCTCCCCCGTCTCTGTGTGCCTGGGTTGGCTTTATTTTTCTTATTCTCAGCACTCGTGTTTATTAACCTCCCTCCACTATAAAGGAAGCCCCGGGAAGACAGGGACTTTTTCTAGTTCACTGCCGCGTCCTAAATGCCCAGAACGGTGCTGACACACAGTGGGAGCTCAATAAGTGCATGACTGACTGACTGACTGACTGAACATGAGCGGACAGGGGATGACAGGGTAGCAGCTGTCGAGGGCTCTGGCTTTGGGGTCAGACAGCCCTCGGTGTGAGTTCTGGCTCTGCTGCTCACTCTCCATGCAACTCTGGAGGCTGTTACTAAAATCTCTCTGTGCCTCAGTTTCCTCACAATATTGTGGTTAACGTGAAATCGGTTAAAACGAGGAGAGCGCCGAGCACAGGGCTCTCCCGAAATGAGCACGCAAAAGCAGCCGGGGCTCCCACAGCCATGGGCCCGAGGTGTCCCCATAGGAGGACCTCTGTAATCAGGTCTGTCCCCACCCCGGGCCCCGTGTTTTGAAGGATTTGTTACCAAACTGTCACTTAGTAACTAAGCCTCACTTTCTATGTCTAGGTGTAGGTGGAGCAGATGTGGCTGCTAGTTAGGGCTCCTGATCAGCACAGTAATCAGACGACAGCGCCAAGCTGATGCCCTTCCAGACAAAAGCACAGCAACGTGGCGTCTGGGTGCGCAGCCCACCCCGACGGTGGGCGACTGTGTTTCCTGCGAGCCCTGGGTGATATGGACAAGAGGCTCCGGACGCCCCACGGGCCTCTGCAGGGACCTTCGCCCAAGGTCCAGGGCCTCCGGCGGGCTCCGCATCTCCACCAGCTCGCGGCTTGTTTGCCACAGACTTGGCATTTCTCTAAAATCACAGCCGTGCCGGCTGCTTTGAGGAGCCGGCCTCCAGGTGGGGACCACACCCGTTGATGAAGTTACTGAACAGATCACCAAACGGCTGGTGGCTGGAAGCTGGCACGGTGGGCGCGGCTCCCTTCCCGTCAGAGAAACTCGCAGCAGCGCCTGCGGTCGGCGCTTCGGGTCGGGCATTTTCAAGGCCACGCGAACCTGTCACCAAATTTCTTCCAGGAACATCAAGTCGGTTTTCATTTCCCCGCAAGTATACAGCGGTGAAAATGCCCCAGGCCCCTCCGAAGCCAGGTCTTGTTTTCAAAAATCCTTTCCAATTTCACAGCCAAAGATATCTTCATATTTGAGCTGATATTTCTTTGAATTTCACTGATACTGGTTTTTTTTTCTCGTGTGTTTTCTGCCCTTTTGTATTTATTTTCAGAATTTACAGTTCATAGACATTCTGTTTTGGTATTTCTCTTATTCGTTAGGAAGACTTTTTTTCATATATTGAAGATATTAACACTTTATCTTCTGTGTTGCAAATACACATTAAATCTTAGCTAAATCACAGGATGTAGTTGTAGGTGTACACTTGTAGGTGTAGATGTACATGTGTGGAGGTGGGTGTATAGGTACAGAGGTAGGGTAGACGCAGGTGTGTTGGTACAGGTGCAGGTGTGTAGGTGGAGCTATAGATGTGTAGGTGTAGGTGTGTAGGTTTAGATGTAGGTGTAGCTGTAGGGGTGTGGGTGTATAGGTGTAGGGGTGTTAGTGTAAGTGTGTAGGTGTTGGTACAGGTGTGTAGGTATAGGTGTGTAGTTGCAAGTGTAGGTGTAGATGCATGTGTGTAGGTGTGGGTGTAGGGGTGTAGGTGTAGGGGTGTGGGTAT
>NC_060267.1:104813814-104825376 GCF_021613505.1 Equus quagga | reverse complement strand
GTGTAGGGGTGTAGGTGTAGGTGTAGGAGTGTAGGTCTAGATGTAGGGGTGTAGGTGTAGGGGTGTGGGTGTACATGTGTAGGGGTGTAGGTGTAGGGTGTAGGAGTGTAGGTCTAGATGTAGGGGTGTAGGTGTAGGGGTGTGGTATAGGTGTAGGGGTGTAGGTGTAGGTGCAGGTGTGTAGGTGCAGGTGCAGGTGTAGACAGAGTCATGGTAGCTTCTCCCACTGAAGTCGTCTTCCTGTGTTCCGGTTCCTGGCTTCTCCAGCGTCCACCCTTTTATAGTCTGAGATGGGCATTGAGCTAAAGATGAAAATCATTCCCAGCCACCTCCTCTTCCCATCCTGCGTGGGTCCAGCCCCTCCCTGGGGTGGGACCGTGGGAGTGACTGCCACCTCTTGCTGGGCCTTCCTCCCAGGATTCAGGATTAACACTCATTTTGTGTAAGGTCAGAGCAGGGCCTGGTACGTCTCAGCGCTCGGATCGTGCCACTCCTGTGACCGGCTCTGTGAGACCTCACACGGCGCAGCGCAGGACTCCCCGCTCCGTCCTCACAGGCCGGCCCTTTCGTGACCCTCTGAGGGCCTTCCCGGGACGGCCCCAGACTCGCCGGCGCAGCAGCGGGACCAACAGCGACGATGGCAGCCCTGACGGAGCCCTCTGCGCCGAGGCCCTGCGCCAGCCGGCCCCGCGTTTCTCCGTGTATGCCGCAGGACACCCCGGCGGCGCAGAGGACCTCGCCCCGGGCCCCTTGCCCTTCTTCGTTCTGTGCACACTGGCGCCCCTGTGCCCTCACGCTGGGAGCCAGCACCTCCTGTCTGTGCCACACACCTGCGCGTTACTTTTTATAACGTGAAATACATAATAAACTGTATTTTTTCAAAAACACAAAGCTACGTGGGCTCACCAATGTGGAGGGGGACAGCTTCCTGACGACAACATCTCGTGACGATGCTCATGCAGTTAAGGACCGCGCATATTTCGCTTTTGGAGGAAAGTCTTCTTACTCTAAAAGATGCCCGGGCCCTGGGCGGGGCCCAGCCGCGACGGAAAGCTCGAAGAACGTCCCGCCGCTCTCAAAGGAGAGATCGGGGCTCCAGCGGTGTTTTCAAGAGGATTTCTTGGCGTTTTTCTTGAGGTCTGGGTCCGCTCAGGTCCGGAAGGAAGCAGGTGCCAAGACAGAGTCACAAGCGCGAGAGGCGTGCTGGGGCGCGTGGGGCGCGTGGGGAAAGGGCGGGGGCAGGCGGGCGACGCTGCGCAGGGAGGCGGGACGGAAGGACCTTGGGCGGGAAGAGCCTCCGGCTGGTGGGGCCCGGATGGTCTCAGCCAGACCAACGGAGGCCCCAGGGCAAAGCCTGTCATTAGAGGAGGCCACACCGAGAACCATCCACACCGCAGCACCTCCACCAGGCTCAGTCCTGGCCTGGGCTCCCAGGGACAGTGTGGACTTGCTCAAACGCTGTGGCAGATCCCCAAGGCTCTGCAGCTGGAGGCCACCAGCCCACTGCACTCCCCACAGCCGTTCTCCAGATTGCAGGCATGCAGGGACAAGGAAAGGACGTCCACGTTTCCTGAGTGCCTTCTACCTGCCCAGCACTTTCTCATGGAATACTGTGTACTCCCCACCACCCACCTGCAAAAAGGTGCAGGCTAATATTTCCATTTATAGGTGAGTATCATGAAGTTCAGAGAGGGAAAGCAACTCTCCCAAGGCCACACAGCTATAAGCAATGGGACTGGACACGACAGCGGCCTCCATGCACAGAGACACGCACAGGCACCAGGCAAAGGCCTAAGATCAGGGGGAGTCGAGGCAAGAGGGAGACCAGGAAAATCCCAGGGCATGTAGGTCGGGTCTTCTGCGCCTTTTCTGCTGGGGCCTCAGGGACTGGCCCCACCTCCTCTGCCAGCCCCTCTGGGTGTAAGGGCTGCATTCACCCAGTGAGTCTGCAGGGGCCTCCAGGGTCGGGAGTGTACAAGGACTAGGCCAGGGAGCACCAGCCCAGAGGCCCGGCACGCAGGAAAGAGACCTCCACCCCAGCGGTGCACATGAGACTCAGAGAGGGTGCCAGACAGCAGGCTGGTCCCCAGGCCTGTCTCAAACATTCTGATCCCGGCAGTCTGGGCTGGGCCCACAAATGATCCTAAAAAACTCCTGAGCCTTTCAGATGGAGAAAGCTGACAGATCACATCAAGAAACACTTTAAAACAACCCAGGAGCCCAGATGGAGGGACATTTTACAAAACAACTGGCTATGCTCTTGAAAATGTCAACGTCGTAAAAGACAAAGATTGAAGAGTTTTTCAGATTAAGGAGACACGACAACTGAATGCAATGAGAGATCCTGAATGAGATTCTGGGCCAGAGAAAAATATTTTTTCTTTTGCTATAAAAAACATTAGTGGGATAATAGGTGAAATTTGAGTAAGATATGTAGAGTAGATATTAATATTATATTCGTGTTAATTCCCTGATTATGATCCACGCACTGTGGTGATATAAGAGAAAGTCCTCGCCTCTAGGGAGATGCAGGCTGAAGTGTTCATGGTAAAGGAGTAAAGTGCCTACAATTTATTCTCAAATGATTGAGAAAAAATAAACAGGTAGCGTGTGTGTGTGTGTGTGTGTGTGTAGAGGGAGAGAGAATGATGAAGCAGGTGAATGCGGGGAAGCAACACTTGAGGAACCTGGGTGAAGAGTACACAGAAACCCTTTCTCCTAGCTCTGCAACTTCTGAGTCTGAAATTGCTCAAACACACACGCTATCCCAGCAGAGCCAGGGTGTCGCCCTCCTTTGATGAGAACCTACAGGATGGTGGGGAACGGGGGATTCTGCAGGGGTGAGGGGAGCGGGGAGAGGGACACGTGGGCTCTGGTTTGGACCAGGACCACCCCTCACTCGTGCCCTCCCATTCCCGAGATGGCCTCCTTCTCCTGGAAGACTCCTCCTCTGGTCTCAGCTGAGAAGTCACTCTCGGGAGCCCCACTGCCCAGGCCGTGCCGGGTGGCCCCACGTGCCCGGAACTCCTGGCACAGCACACCTCTCCCTGTCTGCTCCCTTCTCTCCCCACTGGCCCATGAGCCTCTCTCGTCTTTGTGTCCCCAGTCCTGGCATGAAGCCTGCCACATGCCGATGCTCAGAAGAGATCAGCTCCTCGTTTCTATTCCCGCCATCTGGCATTTTGTGATACACACTAGCTAACTGGGCCCTGCCTAAGCTCGATATCTCATTAGTGCCCATAGAAAACTATAAGGTAGGTCTGATTGCTCCCATTTTATGGATGAGAAAATGATGCTTAGAGAAATGATTTCCTTTAAAAGATTTATTGAATGAATGAATGAATACATAAATAAGACAGAAGGTGCAGAATGTTCTCTGACCCCAGAGGGGCCAAAGGTGTGTTTATTAGGGGTGGGAGAGGGACCCCAGGAGACAGACTCCAGGTCAACCTAAGGAAGCACGTTCTCGTGGTCAGGACTGTCCAGCAACAGAACAAGCTGCCTTGGTAATGAGTGAGCTCCCCATCCCTGGAGGTGTGCAAGCAGAGGGCCTACCTTGGCAGGGATGAAAGGAAGATGAGAGGCAGCTGCACACCTGGGAGGGGCTGATTCCATGGTTTTCCTGGCAGCAGACGGTTTCTAAGCTGGTCCAGGGGAGAAGGGACTTGTGATACCAGATTCCTGAAGATAAGCGTGTGCTCTCTTTCCCTCACCCCTGCCTAACCCCTACTCCAAGAGTAACACTTCTCTAAGGGCGTGTTGCCTAGTCCTGGCCCATTAAAACATTAATTTAAAAAACTGGCCCTTGCACTCAGAATATTTTTAAGCTGAAGCTTTACAACTAAACAATGGCCTCATTAGACTGTATTTAAAGTGAGGGAGCCAACCCCCAATGAGAGCAACAGTGGTCACGTGGGGCCTGCAGCTGGCCCATCTGGGGCTTGAGAGGCAAATGGGACATTCAAAATCGCATCTTCTTAGCCTCAGCCAGAACCCGTCTCCCAGCCCCCACCCACAGCCCGCTCTCCCACCCCTTGATGTAGGGCCCTCACCTGGGGGTTCCCTCCTCCAACTGTATCTCACCTCAGGCCTCTCCTCTCCCCCTCCCTCCGTCCAGGCCACCACCACCCTTCACCTGGCAGCCGCAGTGGCCTTGCCGGTCTCAGCACAGCCTGAAAGCTCTTTCTAAGGCTCGAGTCAGGGCATGAGACTCGCCTGCCAAAAACCGGCCCCCAGCCTCGGCTGCCTGCGAATTCAGTTCAGACTCCTTGCTGTGCCCTGCAAAGCGCAGTCTGACCCGGTCTCCTGCCTTCAGCACCTCCAGCTGCCCCTGCTCTCTGCACACGCCCCTGGCTCTCCTCATCTCTGGCCTGCCCCCGCCTGCCGTCTGCCACGTGCGCCCTGTCTTCTCCTCCGTCTGCTTTGGGAACTCCTGCTAGCACTTCAAGAGCCCTCCGGAGCGAGCCCTCCCTTTCCCAGCCAGGCCCTCCCCGTGCTCCAGAGGTCTCTGGACCTGCCTGGCTGTGCACAATTGCACCACATTGATACCATCTCATTCCCAGCTAGACTGTCAGCCCCATGAGCACAGGGACCTGCTCCCTGTTTCCTCAGCACCGAGCACACGCCCGTCACGTTGAAAAGGCTCAATAACTGTGTTGATTCCAACGGGTGGAGGGACGAACCAATGAGAAGACCAGAAGACAGATTTAACTACATTCCCCGCAGATACAAAGCAGCAAATATAAACAGACAAACAAGCGAAAGTGAACTTAAATGGATGGATACATAAACACAAGTAAATAAGTGACAGAACATTCCCCTAAGATGCTTCAAGCAGTGGTTCTCAGCCCTGGCTCCATGTGAGAACCACCTGGGAGCTTTTAACACCTCCTGGCCCAGGCGCCATCCCAGATCAACTCACTCGAATCTTCAGCGCGAGGCCACAGCTGCACACTTCTGACAGCCCCAGCCAGGCTGACACGCAGCCAAGGCTGAGCCGTCCTCGGAGTGTGGCCCCTGGGCCGGCAGGAGCAGCTTCACCTGCAGGCATCCGTGTTTCTCAGACTTGAACATGGCAATCACCTGATTCAGGAGGTCTGGGGTGGGGCCTCGGGCCACCGGCATGTCCAGCAGATGCTGCTGTTTGTGGCGGCACTCGGAGGGCCCCTTTCTCTCTAGTCTTTTGCAGAGAAAGGACAAGGATGGGGGAGGTGGGGGGGAGGCAATACTTGCTGGTCTGGGGGCAGGAAGCGCCGTAAGGGTGGGACAGAGATTGCTCTATCAGTTTTTCTCCTTTTTCTTTACTTTCCCATTTTTGTAGATGAGGAACCTGAGGCCTGAGGAGGAGCAGTAATTTGCCCAAAGCCCGCATCAAATCTTTTTAAAAAACTGATTTAACAGACTATTTATTAAGCACTTGCTATGTGCCAGGCGGGCCTCTTAACTCAGCCCTACCCACTTGCGAGTTGACACCAGCACTCTAGAGTCAGAAGCCCAGGGAGGGGAGGTCCCTGATGGGGGCTCAGCTCCAGCTTGGCTGGGTGGCAGAAGGCGGGGTCTGGACCCCATGTAAGAAGAAGCAGATGTGTCCCCTGCTCTCTGAGCCCCCAGGGCTTGCCAAGACCCAAGGGGAACATAACAAGAGGCAAATGAGGCAAGGCAGCCGACTGGAGGCGCCTGGCCAGCAGCCACAGAGAGTGCTCCCTTCCTAGGGGGATGCTGGGTTCTGCACAGCCTACTTTCCCGTCTGCCAGAGTGGTCTCTGGAGACGCTGTGACAGACTCATTCCCCGCTTCCTCAGTACCCAACCCTGATCTGGTTCAGGTATGAGGCAGCTGGGCTACCGGGGGGGCGGGGCTCTACTTCAGCCCAGACGGTAAATCTTGATTATGCCAATCACGTGACTTCCCCATGTGCTGGCAAATGCCCGTTGCTGGTTAAGCCCTTTCGTTGAGTTGCTGTGAGCATCCTAACTGATCCAGACAGGGAAGCTTGGGTCCTGCAGACACTCAACGGGAACAGAATCACGGACAACCCCCGCAGGAAGAGTTCTTGTTTTACTGCTGGGGAAACTGAGGCACAGAACGTGGAAGAGTGTGCTCGACACATGGCAGGGTGGTCCGGGACTGGGGCTCCAGCCCCCTTCTCCTGCATCCCAGGGCAGTGCCCCCAAGGCTGGAAGGTTGCTCTCTCCTCCGTGCACCTGCCCCTGAGTAGCATCCATCCTTCATCTCGTTTGTCGACCAGCTCACCTCCTCCTGCGCGGGTGGGGTCTCCTGAGGGCAGGGTGGGGTAGAGCAGGTGCTCAGTAAGTCTTGATTAACTAACAGGAGCAAGTGTGGGGATGACTCTGAGGGCTGCCCACGCATCAGCCATCCCCCCTCCTTCCTCGTTAACAGAATCTAATTGTATTTGGATAGCGACGGACACAGTCACTGGGAACAAATCACCACTAGTCGAGTCTAGTGGTTTTCAACTCTGGCTGCACATTAGAATCACCTGAGGAGATTTTTAAAAACCCAGCCTGTGCCTCAAACCCAACGGTTTGGGTTGGTCTAGCTGGGGATTCAGGCATCAATATTTTCTAAAACTTCCCAGATTATACTGACGGACAACCAGAGCTGAGGACCACTAGTCTAAGCCAGTCATGTTGATCACATTCCCTTTGCCAAATACTTTCCCAGCCTCTCTTGCAGCGAGAGACGTGCTTGTGCTCCAGTTCTGTTCAATGAGAGTGAGGAAGTATCTGGGGGAGGAGCGGGAAAGAGCTTCTGGGAGAGATGTTTCTCCCTGAGGAAAAGATAAGAGAGCGCTTCACTTTCTCCTTGCTTTGAATACAGTTGCAAGGGGATATGATGTTTGCTGATGTGGCAGCCATCTTGTGATCAGGAGGCAAGTGGACCAACTACAAAGGAGCCTTGTGCTTGATGACATCATTGAGCTATTGAACCAAATCTGCCTCCTGAGTTCTTACTATGCAAGATAATTAATTGATTATACTGTTTGTTTCTCTATTATTTAGGTTTCTGTAACTTGTAGCTGTATATGTCCCAACCAATACCAAAAAATAAATATAAGAACGAATGAACAAATGAATGTTTTTTCCTAGCAGCCCCCTTCTAGAACCTTCTACCCAGCCAGAACCATCCTTCTTCTCATCTTCTTCGTCCTGCCCGCCTGTATATTTGCCCAAAAGCTTCTCCTTTCATTCTTGGAGTTCCGGGTAGCATTGTGTCAGACGCACATGGCTTCAGATCCTGGCTCTGCAACCCACCACTCTGTGACCTTGGACATAAGACGCCCCCCTCTCTGAGCCTCTGTTTCTTCATCTGGACCACCTTATAGAGAAGCGGGTGCCCAGGAATGAGCTCTCCCGTGATTATTTTATGTCAGCCCCAGAGACGGCTCCCGTATGCCCTCCCTCCACCTCTCCTGTGCCCCTCTTTCAAAATCTCTACCCTCCCTTCACATAAGAATGATGATAATATTCATCTGACAATGACAACAACTAAGATTCCTTGCACACATACTCTGGCGGGCATTGTCCTGAGCCCCCAACACACGTCTCATTGAATCCTCCCTACACCACAAGCGGCGGCTACTGTCATTATTCTTGTCTTCCCCCGGGACACTGGGGCCTAGAGAGAAGGCTAGAAAGCCCCCCACCAAGGAGTTTACACTCTAGGTTTCCCAGGGCGGAGGTGGGCGGGGTGCAAAGCAGGAACTCAACCACAGGGAAGAGCTGTCTCAGGGAACGGGGAGCAGGGAGAGCTGTGCATAGGTGACCGGTGGACCCCGAGAGCAGGGGTTCTGGGAAGCCTCTGTCACGAGTCACACTGTCAGGCTCCCCATCCTACGGTCCACTGCACCAAGGCCCCCCTGCTTCTGATGCCCTCTCACATTTGCCCTTTGCATGTCTTGTCCCCTCTGCCTGGAGCCACCTCCTCCTTATGTCAAGCCGGCCAGCTCCAACTTCTCTCTCAAATCTTGGCTTTGGTGCCCTTCCTCCAGGCAGCCTTCCCGGACTGTCGGGGCCTCTCTGGAATCTGAGACCCATCAAGCAAGAAGAGAGGCAGTGAACCCTCATGCGTGCCCAGCTCTCTGACAGGCAAGTCCTCATTCAGCTCTTCCCACACCCTTTCCAGGCTGGCAAGGTAGGCGTTCTCGGCCCCCACTAAGAAACTAAGGATCAGAGAGGACACGAGACCTACACAAAACCGCACAGCATTCTTTCCTTCAGAAGGCAGGCCCTGAGTTACGTCTGTGGAATCTGGCAACAATACACAGTAAGGATACTTGTTCCCTTTGTCTCGGCAACCTCATTTCTAGGAACCTCTTTCTTAGGAAATACTCAGAAATGCTGGGCAAAATTTGTATTAAAAGTTTTCATTACAGAGTTATATATAACAACAGCAACAAAAGAAAGGAAAATGACTCAGCCCTCTAAAGTGATGTTATAAAAGAAAAGTAATTGTCGTTTTTCTAAAAATGCCCATCAATGACTACTAAAAATAAATAGGATACAAAATTATGAATATGCAGTATCCTTCATATTGTGTTGTATTATTATCCACGGGAAGGAAATCTCCCCGAGGCTGACGCTGTGTGCAGCCACACGGCTGAAGCTACTGAGCAGGGCAGGCAGGACACGCACAGACGGGCCCACTGAGGCACAGGACATTCAGTTCCTCAGCAAGGCCAAGACTGTCTGACCCCAGGGGCCGCAGCCAGGCCCCAGCTTCTACGCTCTGTATAGTCTCCCCATATGACGTTATGGACAGATGGTTAAAACTTTTTGTCTGCTTTTGAAAACGATTTCCAAGCCGTTTATAAAGAACATCTATCGCTTATATAATCAAGGGGGAAAGGCAATAAAATCAGTTGTTTATGCAAAGTGTCGGGAAAGCCCGGGAAGGCTGCACACACCCGGGTGCTCGCCACCAGCATCTCCACCCGAGAGGCCTGGAGCCTGGGCTCCTCGTTTCCCTCCGTTTGTGTTTCTCTGCAGACAGCGAGCACAGCAGTTGTTTAGGAATCGGACGGTCGGCGTCCGGGGCTCCCTAGGGTCTGCAGGCGGCCTGCTCTGACCGGGAAGGTGGCCCCCCAACCCCCGCCGCCCCTGCCCGGGCCAGCGTGCCCTCCCGGAGGCCGCGTCCCCGCCCGCGGGAGCCTCCCAGGGGCCAGGCTGGGGCCCAGAGGACAGCAGCGTTGCGAGGAGGAGAAACAGCAGCCCAGCGCCCCCGAGGCCACTTCCGTTAATTAAGGAGCATCAGGGCGGCCGTGAGCCCCTTCTGATGAGACGCGAGCGGGCCGGGCGGGGCGAAGGCGCGGGCGGTGGGGACGGAGCCCCCCCGACCCGCAGGGCTGGGGTCCTCACTGCAGCGAGCGAGCGCGGCTGCTCCGGACCCGGACCCCGCTCCAGAGGGCCCCGCGCCGAGGGGTCGCCGCGGACACCCCCGCCGTCGGGAGGGGTCGGGAAGGTGCGCGCGCCCCGGCGGGCCGGCTCTGGGAGCCTGACTCGAGCCACCCCACTCCCGCCCCGTCCGGCCAGGCTCCACCTTGCCGGGTTCCCGCCCCGACGGCAGGAAGCGGGGAGGACCCTGCTGGGCCGGCCCTCCTCCTGAGCCCAGTGCCGGTGGCCAGAGCGCGGGAGGCGGGGGCGGGGGCTGCAGTCGCTTAGGCGGCATTTATGCAACGTCGCTGCGACCCCTGGGGGGCAGCGGTAATTGCTCGGGCCCGCGTGCGTCTGAATCCTGCCTCTGGGGCCCACTAGCTGTGTGGCTGAGGGCAACCTAATTCACCTCTCTGGACCTCGGTGTCCTCGTCTGTAAAATAGGGATAATGGTGAGGCCTGTCTCTCAGGGCTGGGAGAATTAAATTAGTAGATACGTGTAAAGTGTAAGAACAGTGCCTGGCACATGGCCCGTACTCAATAAATGTTAGCTGTCATTAAAACGCTTTATGTTTATGCAGGTTAACTCATTGATCCATCTCACTATCCCATATGGTAGTCACTTGCATTTTCCCTTTTGGCAGATGCAAACAGGAGGCACAGAGAGGCTAAGTAATTTGCCCAAGTTCACACAGCTCATGTAGTAAGGAGAGGAGCAGGATTCAGACCCAGGCCCTGAGGCTCCAGAGCCCACGTGCTTAGCCATCATTTTATTCTCCTTCTCACTGTGGACGTATAGATGTGGAAATGCAGGTGTGGACAGTACTTTGCAGCAATTTTTCTAAAATGATGAGTATTAAGGGAGTGGTTATTGGAGTTGAAAGGGCAGGAGGCCAGGGGTCAGGCAGACTGCATCCCAGCCTCAGTGTGTGCTTTCTAGGGCTTGCCTCTGGGCAAGGCACTTTGCCTCTCTGTGCCTCCATTTGCTCGTCTGTGAAACAGCATCCATGTCCCTTCTCCAGGTTGCAAGAGAGTAAGAGGCTGTGCGAGACCAGTCCCTGTGAGGGTTGTGGGATGGGGTGGGAAGGCAGGGCCCCAGGAGAAGGATCTGTTCCCTGTGGGTCCTGGGCCCCTGCTCCCAGAAGGGTCTCCTCCTCCCTCCTCTGCTCCCTGCCCTGTGCAACAACCCAGAGCCCACAGGGCAGCCGGACGAAGAGCCCCCAACCCCACCTAAAGGGATGTGAGGAAGCACCAGGCCCCATGCATCAGATCCCAGTGCGGGCACAGGGGGCTGGGCTCAAAGGAGCTGAGGGCGAGGACACCCACTACTCGTGGCCATCTCAGTCCTGTCGCTGTCACAGACACGCCTGCAGCCCGAGACCCTGTCCTCCGGAGCCTGCAGCCCAAACCCCGTGTCTGGAGCCTGGCACACCACGATGGCTCCTCCCCAGCTCTGTCGTCCTCCAGGCCAGCTCCCCCCAGTCCAGCCTCCACCCTGCAGCAGAGAGATTTGTCTACACTGCACTCTCTTGTCTAAAACCCTGTCACTCTCTTGTCTAAAACCCTCCCACAGCTCACCATCGCCCACCGCATGAAGTCCAAACTCTTTGCCATGACCCTGAAGCCCAATCCATCTTATCTGGGGCTGTCCCTCTACCATCCTCTCTGGCCACTCCCTCCTCCACTTCAACTGCTAAGCTCTGACCATGCTGAACGTTTCTTTGCACCATGTTCTCTCACCTCCACTTTTGACCATGCAGTTCCCTCTGCAAGAAGCTCCCTTCCTGCCCCCACTACCCATCCCCCCCCCCCACCAAAACTGCTACACTTATGCATTGCTTCCTTGAGCAAATCCTCCCAACACTCCTCTAACTCCAGGCTGAGCTAGCTGTCCCTGCTAAGGGTTCCCACAGCCTCCTCACCTCCCTCACTGAGCATTTATCATACTCTGTCGTAATTACTTAAAAGCGTGTCTCTTCCATTGCACTGAGGGAACTCCTTGAGGACAGGGCCAAGTGGGAGTTGCTTATTATTGAAATTATGGTGCCGGGGACAGAGAAGGTGCTAAAGGGTCTGCTGGATAGATGAAGGATGGCTGGGTGGATATGTAGGTAGAAGAGGGGATGCATTGGTGAATGAGTAGATGCATGGATGGATAGATGGATGATGGA